>NC_134483.1:511023463-511053463 GCF_040206685.1 Ascaphus truei
TACATTGCAGGTAATGTACGATTGCGGTATAATCCATATATAACCAATGTTTCCCAACCCCCTTTTGGGCAGAAGAAAGGGGAGCTCATAGTGATAAAACGGATGTACATACTGGGGGATAGTAGGCGGGGGGGGGAGGGAGAGGGGCACAGAGTGACAAATAGGCAGAGTAACCTGAAGGCAAAATAAATGCCTTTGGTGGGGTCCGATTTAAAATGATTCTGAACCACTGGATTAAGCACTGGGCTCTGGGTTTCGGGCACACACTGGTCCCCCATACAGAATCAAACCAACCTAAAATGCACATGAAGAGACCAGGCCTAGACCTTCCATGATCCTGGAATAAAACACTACACACTTGGCAAGACCCCTGGAGTGCCCACTTGTTATTTAGTGCCCAGTTGATCCTTACTGGTTGTTGAGCCTCATGCACCGTTTCAGATATCTCAACGTTACTGTGACTGTTCCTTTTCCCTCATCGCATTTGACCTTCAGGGGTCCACAATAGAATCAGCCCAAAGTAGTAAGAGGACCACCTGACTTTTCCACTAGCGAAAGACACAGGAATGTTACCTTTTGCAACAAAAATGTTTATACAAAATCAAAAAAGTAGCATGTACAGTGGGCACAAACCTTGAGAGAAAGATCCCTTCCCCCCCACCCCCCACCCCCCCAAAAAAAACACGAACAAAAAGTAAAAGATTAAACCGATTGCATCTTGGCCAGTCTTCAGTTCTAGAGCTTTGCTCAAGCCCAAAAATACGTCAAAGATGTGAAGTATACGGCCTCGGGCATGGTGCCTCGGGCCGCGCTGAGCCGCACTCCTGCTCTGCCTCGTCTGCTCAAGCTGGGGCTTTTTTGCGTCCTGGCAGGCGAGGTGGGAGGCGGGGCTAGTCCCTCGTTCCCATTGGATGGTTGCGGTCACGTGACCGCTCCTCCGCTCCCCTCAGTGCCGAAATTCAAACCTGGCTGTCTGCTGAAAATTTCTGAGCCTCTGCACGCATGCGGAAGCGGCTGCTCAAGCCGCGCTGATCACAGATGCAGGGGGTAAGTGCATCTGCTCAGCACGGCTCAGCACGGCCTGCTGTACCATGTCCCAGGCCTAAGGCACAAGTACACTGCATTATATCCTTTTCTGTGCTACAAAGTTTAACGGTACTGGCCTAAGACCAACTTGAACCGATGGCACGAACATTGGTGATAAATCTGGGTGACTTGCTCAAATCATAGACATTAGGTCACGTTGACATATGGATGCAGGATCAAAAAGAAAGCCCTGTACATCCATCAAATTAAAACATGGATTATAAAATGACCATGGCTCAAAAATACCACCAAAAAAGTGTGGCAACCTTTACTATACAATATATCATATTGTATAAAGTATCAGTCCGATGGGGGACCTTCCCTGGAGACGGTTGCAATATGGATATATACTTTGTGAAACGAAAAGGCAATTTGCAGCATCTGAGAGTTGGCAGCATTAAAACTGAACGGGGGCAATAAAATCCCCCTAAAACAAAAGCCAGGAGCCCACGGAGTTGTGAGTAAATTTCCCTTCATTCCATTCCAAGTGCACGTACATCTGTCAAATGGGGGTTTCCTCAATGATTTCAAAGTCTAGTTTTTCTATAACTTGGCAATTTTCTTATAGTGGAGAAATTGGAACGCTGAAAATATTAACAGGGTTTGTTTGAAGATTGAATTTCTAATAAATCCCAGAAGAGCACTTCTAACAGCGAGCTGAAGGGTTTAAAGCAGCAATCCCAACCAGAAGACTATATGAACTGAATTCATATGTTAGCCCCTTCCTAAGCATAACCTGCTCTTAAAAAAAAAAAAAAAAAAAAGTAGCCTTATGACTGCACTGAACTCTGGGGAGTGCTCCATTTTAACCTCCCGGACATGTATATCTCCCGATCAGAGCATCAAATACTACAAATAAAAACAGCTTTGTAAAGGGCAAGACGAGATCTCCTTAAAAAAAATAGCCATCAGAGCATTATCCCATCACTGCCAACTCTTCTTCAGTTGAAAAGGTGTGTGTGGTGTGGTGTGGTGTGGTGTGGTGTGGTGTGGTGTGTGTGTGTGTGTGTGTGTGTGTGTGTACCCGGCGTTGCCCGGGATGTAAAGAAAAAGGATGTTGTTGAAAAAAGTTTGTTTGTAAACAAACAACAGTACAACGAACATGTACTTGAGCAAATATGAGCAAAGTGTATGTTTATTGTAATGATTGTTTCTAAAGTAGTTCCAGTTGGAGCAAAGATATAAAAACAAAACCACAACTACAATGCCCGAGTAATAAATGTAGGCCAACTACACACCAACTGAGAAAGTTCTGATTGGTAAAATGTCAATAAGGGGCGGAGCCAAAATTTTAGTAGCCATTACATGACAGTTAGTGAGGAGATTGTCACAGCAGCCATTTTGTGTAAAGACAGATTCATTTCTACATACAGGTGCAACATATAATAAGACCACTGCATATTAGCATGTGAAAGCAAATAAATAACAATATCTTTAGGCATTAAATGACAGTTAGTGAGGAGATCACAGCAGCCATTTTGTGTAACGCTTAATATTGTAAAATGTAGATTCCAACTTATCCCTTTAAGAGGTGTAAAATTCATCTAATATGGATCTCATGTGATATTAAATATCCCCAAAAAATATACTCTTCAAAAGAATCACTCCTAACATTTATATTAATATTGGTCATCTCTTAAGTAATATCATCTGATAATTAATTTTAAGCCAATGTTTCACTATGGATAGTCTGAATAGAATTTATTTACATTGGTAACTAGCTGATATACCCGGCGTTGCCCGGGATGCCCGGGATGTAAATGCGTAATAGGTAGTATTAGTTATAAATAGGGGAACAATAGGTTGACTATTGGTGGAATGGTTGTATAATGATGTTGAAAAGAAACATGGAAGAAAATGTAATACGATGTTGTTTAAAAATGGTTTATTGTAAACACACCACAGTACAATGTATATTTTGGTGACATAAGTGATGTAAAAATGTGAGGTGTGTGTCCCGCTCGGGTGTGAGCGGGTGTGAGGCGGCGGGTGGGTGTTCAGTACGGGTGGCGGGTGGGTAGTGAGTGCTGACTTTGGGTGGGGCTCCCGCTAGGGTGTGAGGCGGAGGGTGTCTGGTGAGTGCGTGCATCGGCTGGTCAGCGATGTCGGTGCGTAGGGGTGTGAATGCGGCGGGTGGGTGTGAGGCGGGAGGCGCCGGGTGGGGAGTGGGTGCGGCAGCTGGTCAGTGATGTCGGTGCTTAGGGGCGGGAGGCGGCAGGTGTGTGTCGAGTGTGTCGGGTGGGTGAGAGGCGGCGGATGTGTGTCGAGTGTGGCAGGTGGGCGAGAGGCGGCAGGTGTCTGTTGAGTGCAGGCGGTGGCAGTGGGGCGCAGGGGTGTGAGGCGGCGGGAGGACGGCGGGAGTGTGGGCGGGGAGTGGGTGAAAGGCAGAGGCGGGTGGTGGCGGGTGGGTGAAAGGCAGGGGCGGGAGGGTGAAAAGCAGGGGCGGGCGGGTGGTTGGTGAAAGGCAGGGGCGGGTGGTGGATAAAAGGCAGGGGCGGGCGGGTGGTGGGTGAAAAGCAGGGCGGGCGGGTGAAAAGCAGGGGCGGGCGGGTGAAAAGCAGAGGCGGGAGTGCGGGCGGGTGAAAGGCAGGGAAGGGCGAGCGTCGGGTGGGTGAAAGGCAGGGGAGGGCGGGCGTCGGGTGGGTGAAAGGCAGGGGAGGGCGGGCGTCGGGTGGGTGAAAGGCAGGGGAGGGCGGGCGTCGGGTGGGTGAAAGACAGAGGCTGGAGGGCGGGCGTCAGGTGGGTGAAAGGCAGGGGCGGAAGGCGGGTGGGTTTAGGGGCGGCGGGTGGGTGAAAGGCAGGGGCGGGAAGGCAGGTGCAGGGGGGGGAAGTCAGGCACGGGGTGGGAAAGTCAGGTGCGGGGGGGGGGAAGGCATGGGCGGGGGCAAGGCAGGGGCGGGGGAAAGGCAGGGGCGGGGGGGAAAGGAGGGGGAAAGGCAGGGGCGGGGGGGAAAGGAGGGGGAAAGGCAGGAGCGGGGGGAAGGAGGGGGAGAAAGGCAGGGGCGGGGGAAAGGGGGGGGAAAGGCAGGGGCGTCACTATGTGTGTCACAGACACTGTCACTGTGTCTATCAGTGTGTGTGTGTTTGGGGGCGGGGTCAAAAATAGCTGGGGGGTCAAAAACGGAGCTGGGGGAGGGGCAAAAACGGAGCTGGGGGAGTCAAAAACGGAGCTGGGGGGAGGGGCAAAACGGAGCTGGGGGGGTCAAAAACGGAGCTGGGAGTGGAAAAAACGGAGCTGGGGGAGGGGCAAAAACGGAGCTGGGGGAGGGGCAAAAACGGAGCTGGGGAGGGGCAAAACGGAGCTGGGGGGAGGGGCATAAACGGAGCTGGGCGGGGAGGGGCAAAAACGGAGCTGGGGGAGGGGCAAAAACTGAGCTGGGGGGAGGGGCAAAAACGGAGCTGAGGGGCAAAAACGGAGCTTGGGAAAGGCAAAAACAGAGCTGGGGCGGACAGCCGTTAAGGAGGGCCTGAGGGGTGATAGTAGTGGGGGTGGGGGGGGTCAAGTCCGGAGGGGTGAGAGGGGGAGAGTGTTGTACTTACTTTTGGTGTCGTGGTCAGCGTCTCCAGGGGTGTGTGTGTGTTTGTGTGTTTGTTACGGATGTAATCCGCAGGGTAGGCTCACAAATGTCAAGGCTCACACAGTATGAGGAAGCTTCTGGGGTGTGAGCAGTCCACACTTGTGAGAGTGTGGTATGTGAGTAGAACAGTGGCTTAGAGTAGACTGGCCAATGAGAGCCGTGGGGGGGCGGGCCATCGGGGGAGGGGGGGCGAGACACCGGCCAATGAGAGCCGTGGGAGGGCGGGCGGACCGACGGACCAATCAAATGGTCTCCAGACACTCACAACCAAGATTTTCACATTTATATATATAGATATGATATGTCTTTGATATACTTATATATAGTGTGAAGCCGCCATGAGCTAGTGGCGTGGACGGGTAAGAGGAGGGGTGGACATCAGAGGTGGAGCGCAGTAATCGTCGTGCTGTGCGCGGAGTGATGATCTTGTGGGGCATGATGATTGAGGAGGTGGAGAGGATAGTAAAGGGCGCAGGGAGAGACAGGGTTTGAAAGTGGTTTACACTTACCAAGGTCGGTGGGTGACTCCACAGGGGTGATCCCAGGGGGGTAGGGTGAGTCCACAGGGAGAGAGTGTCAGAGGCTATGCTGAGGGCTCAGTTTAGGCTTCAGAGTCTCGGGGGGTATCAGGGGGTATGGTGAGTCTGCAGGGGAGGGAGTCTGTGGCAGTATGTGTGTGTGTGTGTCTGTGTGTGCCACAGTGGAGTAGGTGTGTCCGTGATGTCAGCGTACCTCTTGGCCAATGAGAGCCGTGGGGGAGGTGGGGCATGGGCGGGCGGACCGACGGACCAATGAGAATCCCCACATCTACTAACAATCAAACAATTTTCATTTTTATATATATAGATATATATAATCTTGAACAAAGATTCCTAACTACATGCCCCCACAAACCCTACAAATACTACAGATACATTGATGACATGTTTATAATATCGACACAGGGTGAAGGAAACCTAAAACAATTAGTCCCTGAACTCATTCCATCCATCAAACTCAAAATGGATTATTCAGCAAACCTACACACACATCTGTATACAAGAAACCAACAGACAGATGCAGTTACCTCTACAACTCCAGCTTCCATCGTACTCATACAAAACAAGATATCATACACAGCCAGGCTATAAGATACCACCGTATATGCTCTAACTCTGAACACAGAAACAGACATCTCACAACCCTGACCGAATTGTTCAGACAGAAGGGATACAAACCAAAGACTATTGCCAGAAATATTACATCTGCACTAAAAGCCCCACAAGAACACCTGCTACAATACAGACAGAAAGAAACAACCAAACGCATACCACTAGTGGTCACATACAACCCTACCCTAGAGCAGCGGTGCGCAAAGTGGGGGGCGCGACCCCCAGGGGGGGCGGGAGATTGTGCTGGGGGGGCGCGGGCAGTTGCAGAGGCCCCGCGCTCTTCCCCCAGGCATTTAAATTAAATGCCGGGGGATCGCGTGAGGCCCCTGCAACTATTTACTTACCGGGATTCAGCCGTCTGTTGCGTCGCCATGGCAACGCGGCGTCAATAGACGCCGCGGCACCATGTGACCTGACGTCACAAGCCCACGCAGCGTCATCTGACGCGAAAGAAGGTAGGCAGGGGGGCGCGAGAGCCGGGGCAGAGTGACAGGGGGGCGCAGCACAAAAAGTTTGCGCTCCCCTGCCCTAGAGGGTATACGAAAAATAATCAAAGATCTGCAACCCATGCTGGCAGAGGATGAGACATTAAAAGAAATCTTTCCCAAACCTCCTATTCTTGCGTTCTGGCAACCACCAAACCTCAAACAGAAGTTAGTCAACAGAAAACTTCATAACGAACTTAAAGACACTGATAATGGCACAAAACCGTTGCAAACTCTGCAAACATATATGCCAAAATCCCACAGCCAGTCACAACCATGGGACACTCAATGTTAAAGGATCATACTGCTGCACATCCAGGAATGCTGTATATATGATTCAATGCAACAAATGTGACCAAGGATGCTACATTGGCGAAACCAGCCAAAAACTTCAAAGCAGAATGAATATGCACAGACTCTCTATACAACACTATGAAGAAAGAAGATACTGCTCACCTGTGGGACATCATTTCTCACAGCCAGATCATTCCATAAATTATTTAAAAATCAAAAACATCAATGGAATGTTTAAACGCACCCATGAACGGAAAACATTGTAGCTCAGAATGATGAGACTCTTTGACACCAAAACAAGAGGACTTAATGCGGATATGGGGTTTCTCACATACTATCACAATTGTTTGTAATTATCCTGCCTGCCTCTCTGCCAATGTTCCTACCCATACCTTCTGGCCCTCCCCTCCCCCCCACATCCCCTTTCCCCTCCATGCTATTCCTGGTCACCGTTTTATTACCCTTCCAATGTCTTCAAACACTTTCTCACCCTACCTTAAACATACATCTGTTGTTTTTTTGGGGGGTTCTGCTCTCCCAAACCCTATTTTAGCCATAGATTCCTTTGTTAATCAGTATTGCCGACCGGAGGAAGAAAGAAGAACTCTCAAAAGCTTGTCCTTTGACATAAATTGTTAGTCCAAATGAAAAAGGTATCGCCTAATACTGAAGAACTCTCATTTATTCTGCACTAGCGCAACTTGACTAACACAGCAATTTCCGTTATATATATACAAGCTGATAGACCCGGCGATGCCCGGGATGTAAATGTGCGCAGGCAGGGTGAGTAAGAGGGGGGGAGGTAGTCACAGGGTAGTGTTTGGCTGGTAAGTGATAGGGGGATATTTGGTAAATAGTGTGAAAGGAGAGGGTGTAGGTGAGGTCAGGGAGGAGGAGGGTGGTCGTCGGGGAGGATGAGGGGGGGGAGGAGTAGGAGTTTTTGTGAAGAAGAGGGGGGTGGAAGGAGAGGAGGGGGGAGGATGGGGGTAAGGAGGGGGGAAGAGGAGTTGAGGGAGTGGAGTAGGGGAGGGGGGAGCGTGGGTAGTGGATGGGGAGGGTGGGGAGGTGGAGGATGGAGGGGTAGGAAAAGGGGGTGGTGGTGGGGGAAAGAGGGTTGGGGGGAAGAGAGGGTTGGGGGGAAAAGAGGGTTGGGGGGAAAAGAGGGTTGGGGGAAAGAGGGTTGGGGGAAAGAGGGTTGGGGGAAATGAGGGTTGGGGGGAAAAGAGGGTTGGGGGGAAATAGGGTTGGGGGAAAAGAGGGTTGGGGGAAAGAGGGTTGGGGGAAAGAGGGTTGGGGGGAAAGAGGGTTGGGGGGAAAGAGGGTTGGGGGGGAAATAGGGTTGGGGGAAAAGAGGGTTGGGGGAAAAGAGGGTTGGGGGAAAAGAGGGTTGGGGGAAAAGAGGGTTGGGGGAAAAGAGGGTTGGGGGAAAAGAGGGTTGGGAGGGAAAGGGGGTTGGGAGGGAAAGGGGGTTGGGCGGGAAAGGGGGTTGGGGGGAAAGGGGGTTGGGGGGATAGGGGGGTGGGAAAATAAATATATATATATATATATACACACACACACATATATACATTTATATATACACACACCTATGTTAAAGCACATTTTCCTATTGATGCTCCATTTAATACACCCGTGTACGTTATTTACAGCCATTCTTTTCTTTCAGTTTGTGCTGCACAACTTCAGAGACGCCCGCGTTTTAATTGAAAGGCTTTTGTCTGTCATTTCCTTGCATAGAAGTAACAGAATGAAGTCAGTGAGAAAAGCTAATTACTGTACCTTCCAATGTCTAACGACAACAGCAAAAACAACAATGAATATTGTCCATGTTCTAGATCTCCAGTAACCATTGCCTTCCTATTGATAGTGTAGTAATACCTACAAGTACTTCATTCTTAGGGGGGCAGATTACAAAATGCCTGACATTTCCTCCCATAGGAAATAATGGATTTTTTTGTCTACTGATTAAAATACATAATTCCTACGGGGAGAGAAGCACAGTATGCGTAGTACATAACCGAGATCAGATTTCCAGTGTTTACGTCAAAAACATTGTTTTGGAGTGATTACACCGGTACACCCCCAGTCCCGGTTCACAATCATGCATTTACAGTTTCTTTTTTACCCTCGTCATGCAGTAAATTGTCAAAGCCCCCCTAGCCGTTTTTAATGTCACGGAAATATCGCTGCCAAATCATTGTCACATGGGTCTCCCTTAACATGGCCCCAATTATAAAGATTCGACAAAAGTGCCTCGTATAGCAGCTCGGCAAAAGTCACTGGAACTTGGGATTCACGGTGGCATTCTTGGGTACCATGCCAAGTCCTAATGGGAACGGCATGTATATTTGCTGCGGTAATTGCTACTGTGCTTTTTGAAGTTATGCTATTGGCTGTAAATAAGTAAACGTACTTTAATTTATGAAAACATTGTTAACAATGATAACCGAATTGTTACACGCTCGAGGGCTAGCACTTTTATGAAAATGCCGTAAAAACGGCTAAGTGGGTTCTCGGGTGATCCCATTATACGGTAGTCCCTATACCAGACCTTTGTGGACTCCCCTGTCTGGGCTAGTATTGCTAACTGGCCTGAATTTGAACACTGTGGTACTGTAGTTGTAGAAACGGTCAGATCGCCAAATGGTGCGGACAGTAAATTGGCCCTAGTTTGGAGACGCCCATCCCATGCAGTTTAATAACAAGTCGGGGGTAGACTGGAGATGTTAGGAAGACGGACGAGTAGGCTTGTCAGGTGGCTTCTCCACAAATATTGGACACACTGGTCAAAGGTGCAGCGTGCCACACACACACCTCTCTCACCACTACATGCTGTTTCCTCCTCTCCTTGGCCCCACCCCCAGGCCCCTGCCACCTTCCCCTGATTGGCGGCATTACACAGCAGCAGTCAATCAGGATAGAGGAAGCTGCCCAGCCCCCCCCCCCCCCCTTCATGTCAGTCAGGTCACTAGGTCCAGACAGGTAATACCAGACACATACACATGTCCAGTATTACCTCCAATTGTTTACTGGACCAAAATACAGGACAGCCCAGTTGTAATTGCAGGGGTAAAACGTTTGCTAATTCTCTATTACCACGTCACTCGCCAACAATATCATGTGTCCCCTTGTTTAAAAGTTGGCTTCCGTAATCTGTACAGGATTTATTTCCATACATTAATGAAACAGGGCCCAGAGGGAAAAAAAATATATATTTTAGGTAAAATGAAGCCTGCCTTTTAAACATTAAAAAAATATATACAATCAAGGATTCTCTAAAACAAGAATTAAGGCTGTTTAATGACTTCCAGTTTCAGCTGGGCGGCCAACTCCAGTCCTCAAGAGTGACCAACAGGTCAAGTTTTAAGGCTATCCCTGCACAAGTGGTTCAAATAATCACCTTTGCTGAAGCAGGGATATCCTGAAAACCTGACCTGTTGGAGGGTCTTGCGGGCTGGAGTTGACTACCCATGATCTAATGCAGGGGTGTGGAACCTTTTTTCTGCCAAGGGCCATTAGGATATTTATAACATCGTTCGCGGGCCATACAGACACAGACAGGCAGGCACACAGCAGGCATGCAGGCACACAGAACCCCGCCCCCTACCTCTGGTAGTTGCTGCTGCTGCTGGGGGGATCGTGTAGGGCAGATGCTGGGGTAAGTGCAGGGGGAACTGCTGGAGAAGCATGGGGGAAGTGCAGGGACTGCTGCGGGGGAAGTACGGTGGCTGCTGGGGCTAGTACGGTGGCTGCTGGGGATCGTGTAGGGCTGCCGGCGCCTCACACCACCTCCTCCCTCCTCCCGATCGGGCGCACGGCGGCCATTTTTTTTAAATTAGCGTGACCCCGGTTATAGCAGTTGCCTTAGCAGGGCCAGACCAAATGATTTCGAGGGCCTTATACGGCCCTCGGGCCTGACGTTCCCCACCCCTGATCTATTGCATGACAAGTTCCAGCCTGAGAGTAGTCTTCTCAGTGGCCATGTCGTTCTATCCCAGACTTCTGGCGAATAGGGTACAGTATATAGAGCAGGCAATGAAAAAGCGAACCTAGTTTTCTAGAAAAGACCTCCCCGAGTTACACGTTTGTAAGTGGTTTATGAATTTATAAGTGAATTGTGAAGGTTTCTACTCAATCGGTTGTCCTTGGAGAATATTTATTTTTGGGGGTATAACATCTCAGAACCATAGACGTCATCACATCAGCATGGGTGGAATGTATTTGCAAATTGTCTTTTTTTTTTTTACTTCTAGTCTACCACTTATTCTGCTAACTTTTTTTTCGTACACACACGTATATCTTCAATTAGTGTCAGGAAAACAATTTGCAGAAGATAAATCTTGAAATGTTCAAAGAAAATGTAAATGTTTTTTAGATTTAAACATGCAACCTACATACACCTACCACACCATTCATTTTCTTTGTAATAGGTCTTACGGGTAGTAGCTTTGTGAGCTTTGATTCAGAGCCAAACTCTGAAAAACACACTCAAAACCCATTTCCTGTTGCTATTGTACTTGGCCAAAAACATCTGCTTAGCATTTCAGAAGACGTGAAGAATTGTTTTTTTTTTAATAAACATTCACAATGAGCTTTCCAAGATGTGCACATAGTGATATGCAGGCCAAAAGTAGTTAAAACGCAAAAGCATAGAAATCGGTTTGAGGGTATCGTGGTATGGTGGATAAAGCCATCAATGAGAATTTATGGGCCGTATTAATTAAATCCTGAAAAAAAAAAAAGACAAAAAGTTGTGTACCTCTTCTTCCATTGTCAAAAAATTTCTAAACTTTTTGCCTAATTCAATTTGAAAAAAAATAAAATTATAATATATCTGCTACATTTTTGGGAGGAGGAGTATAATGCGTGGTGCTAGGAACCGTGTAGAGTCATAGTAATAATGAAATAATGATGGTAAAGCCTGTGTGAGGTCTGGGATGTAACCTTGATTGTAGGGAGGGTACTGGGTGTGGTATCCTAGTTGGTAAACCAGCATATATGGCACTCAAGTTGTCCAGGAACCCAAAGGCTAATAATCACCCCAATAAACAATACCCGAATACCTTAGCAGAATAATATAACCATGTAGCAAGCAGGAAAAACTCACGAATCTGCTGCAGCGTCCATGTTAATCCTGTCAGAACTTCAAGGCCTTGATAAAGTGCTCTGTGTAGCACGAAACATGTTGGTAGGGTAATGCCTTGCCTTTTTTCCTTCAATGACTATTAAACCCTTTTATGGATAACGCACTTTCCTCCTAATTCTCTTTTTTGGATGATTCCGGTTGTGCTCTGCCATTTCTCTCTCCTGTTACATTTTTGGGAGGAACTGCAAAATATACCTGGTATAATCGCTAACGAAAGAAGAACCCTTATTTAACCATATTTGTCATGAAGGATTACACGCAGATTGATGGCTCTCGCTCTCAAACCCAAGTCAAACAAAAACCAAGTCCAACTGTCCACAATAGACCAAGGAGATATAAATCCAATTGTCCACATTGGACCAATATTGTTAGTTCACCAAATCTTGATAAAATGCCAAAAAATTACAAGATGAAAACTGATGAATACTATAAATGCATGGAGACTCAAGGCAGCTTTTCACAGGATAACCCAAATCCAGCAACGACAATAAGAGTCAGGCGTTAAAGCGCATGTTTGAGAATCAATCTCATAGTCACCAGCCAGATGATAGATGGTATCGATGCGGATCTTTTCCTGGAAGTACTCCGCAGTAAGTGTAAACTCCACATGGTCGCCACAAATGTCTGTAAGGCTTTTAATATAGTGCGCGTGCGTGCGCACGAGCGTCAATGATAATTGCAGGGTGTGAGCCTGCAGTTGCTATATTTGAGATGCGCGCGCACGGCCTTGAGCGTTGGTGCAGCAGATCTGTGAAAATACAAGACATTTGTATTTTCGCGTTGCTGCCGCACTGCAAGCCAATCACAGCGCGGCCTAACGCTGTGATGTCAGAGCCATGCCCCCTAGCCACGTGCATCACCGCTTGCGCTATAGCAACTAAACGCTATTTAACAAGCCTTAGAGTACTCGTGGAGCAGGATAGCGTCCGCCAACGTTCTTCCGATGCATGATGACATATGAACAGCGCCACTGATGAAGACGTGATCTCTGCGGTGACACGCTGGTCATAACGTCATCACGTCGTTGGAGAACGCGAGCCTGCTCCTCGACTCTTGTGAGCATCTATTTTATCCTTGGTCTAGAGATTAAAACATGTCACACGTTTTTACACTATGGAGCGTGCGCTTTTCTTTGTTCTGTCGGGTGTGTGTGGGTAATTATATATATATTTTAAAATTGTTCTTATGACATGTTTCTTTTTCATTGGAACAATGGCCTACAGCCCTATTAGCCAGCTTTGGCTAAAAAATATGCAAGTTATTCCTATAGAGGGGAACAGTATTTGTTAGGTGTGTTGTGATGAGGAGTACGGGGCCGGGGAGGGAGTTGATGGGGGGTAGGTGCACTGGGGTGGTAGAATAGACATATATTTTGTGTGTGTGTGTGTGTCTACCTAGGACCTCTGAAGAACCTACAGTAGGTAGCCTTATCTGCACTAAATGGGTTAATGATAATAAAAGACCACTTACCCATCCAAACCCATGGAACTACTCCAGTTTTGATCCCGAGTCAATGTCACACCATAAAGTATAAAAAAAAGCTCCCCCCCCCCAAATGGCAATGCATTGTTTATTTTTTTAAACACCCAATCTTCGTCACTTGATGAAAAAAAAAAAAAAAAAGAAATTTACTGTAAAAAAAAAAAAATTCATGATTTTGTTCATCTCCAGCTTCTGAGGTTATGAGGTTACCATGGTAACCTTTAAACTGCACAGAACACTCTAGGAAAGTTCCATTTTAACCTCCCGAACATATTGCAAATGCTTACACTGTATCTCCTAAACGGAGCATCAGATTTTAAAAACTAAAACAGTGTTGGTAAAAGGGAAGAAACATAAAAAACAAAAAAATTGAAAAAAAGGCAGCGTGGACGGCAGCTTTAAGCCAACAAGTAAAAAAAGATTGGATTATTTTCTTACATTATTCAAATAAATGTCTTGCCTTTTTTATGGTTGGGCATTGGAGTAAACCATGTGGAGTAGCTCCAAGGGGTTCAGTGGCACTGACGATCATGGATGACATCACCGTTGATTAAGTGGTGTTATCTAACCATTAACCCATTTGGTGCCAATCAAGCTACCTACTGTAGGCTCTCCCTGACCGGTCTTGAGAGATATGAATGTGTTCATAAGCGGGGAGGAGGGGGTTAATCTCTGTCTCAGCATAAGAAACATTAAAGAAAACAGCCTTGAGCATACATGAAGCAAACTCCTGGTCTGGAGGGCATATGCTCAGCTCTTGCACAAGGCTGTCTCTTCCACTCTGGTTCTGCAGGTATCTGGCAATCTCTGTAGTTCTGAGCAGAGATCTGTGAGCAGGAACTTCCACTAGAGAGTCTGGCAGAAGCTGTATTTCACAAATCAGTGAGCTACAAACCTGCAATCCACCTGCCTGTCCTGCTTGTTGTAACCGTCAGTTCTATTTGTCGATTCTGTAACATCCAGTTGTGTGTGTGTCGTTTTGTTTGTGCTCACCCCATTGATGTTGCACGTTACACCAGCGCTTTCTGTTGTTTTTTACCGCTTCTAACAGCCAGCTCTGTTAAGGTCAGTTGTTGGTCTGCTCAGTCTGTCCGTTGTCTGTTCTAACAGTGGATACTGCACACCCTACAAGTTGATTTAACTTATTTTTTTTTCGTTGTTCCTCTTGTCAGCCACAGGGAGCTGTAACGTGCCCCTGGAATGCGCTTCCTCCCCTCAACACATTTCTGAAACCACACACTAGGAGAAATGACATATGGGCATCAATAAACACCTCCTTGTGTTTTCATCTTGCGGTGCAGTAAAACCACTGACCTCTCTGTCACTGTCAGGGGCCAAACCGTGGTATTTAAATTCCTCAATGGACACAAACTCACACTGCCAGACTTCGCCAAAATTCGCAAGACTCACATGCACTTTTGCTGTCGCTGCTGTACATTGCAGTAGCAGCAGCATGGGCAAAATTGCAAATCAGGACGCGTTAATAATATAGATGCCCACTTATTCCTTACATTATTAGTGGGTGCAATTAACATGATATCTCACCCATTTGTTGAAGTACGTGCACAAAAGCTTCAGACCGTGGTCTTTGCGTTTCTCATCTGGAGCCACCTCGTATTCTGCCTACAGCAAGAAAACACAAAGGTAGAAGCTGGTCATTAATATCAGACAATAATTTCCCCAAGTCTTACTAAGTGGCGAGTTCTAAAACAGACTGCTTGGGGTAGGGGGGGGGGGGAGGGGAAACCTTTAAAACAGTTTTTCTTGGTCAAGAACCAGAATAAAACACTCGCCCACGTACAGTAAAACCTTTCCTTCTCTCTAACACCTGCACTGTCAAAAAGGTGTCTGCCATACATTATAGAAATGCCAGCCCCTTCGGGCTGCAAAGGGCTTGATTTAGAACACAAAGCCTGGCAAAGAGTACCCAACGGCAGATAGTATACAACCATGCTGGCCAAAGAAACAGTCTGCCATCTTCTTAGGAAACATACATGCAGCAGACTTGGCATCACCAGCGTAACTTTTAGAATGCCCCCCGCCCCCTGCCCCCCCCCCCTTTCAGCCAATTGTCCAATTGACAAACCAGACATGTCACGGCAAAAATGCTTGTTTTCTATGGGATGATCAGGCAGACTACATCGAACACTTAAGTTTACATCAGCCGCGGGTGGTCATGTGATCACTCTTGGAGCCATCACGGCAGCAGATGCCGGAGGTTAACGCTTGAACATCATGTGCCCTGATGGAGCACGATGGCACTGAAACGCTGATTAATACAAGATGAACAGACGTTCAAATGTCAAGCTGGTGATGCCAAGACTCCTGCAAGCATGCAAGATCTGAAACCTAGCAGGAACAGGGCAGGGAAAGACAGAGGAAGATCACTTCAACTTCCATTAGGCCGTGTTTTTAGTGCCGGCGACGCGACCGATGACGTCACCACTGGCGAAAGTTAAACTTTTAGTTTTAAGCGATGTCGCTGGAGACAAGGCCAGTGACGTCACCGAGGGCAGCGCTCTGTGATTGGTTTAGAGACAGTCACATGTGGCGACTGTCTCTAAAAAAAATCAAATTTAACTGGCTTCAAAATTTTTGGTTGCGACGTCGCGCTTACTATAAGCGCATGCGACGGATTCAATGGATTTGTTTTGCAGCGTCGTCGCGTCACCATCGTCAGGCACTATAAGCGCAGCCTATGACTTGAACTAGGATGAACAACTATTTTTCAGCGACAATATAGAACAGTTGTTAATTTTCTAACTAAACATGAAATTGCCCCAGATAAAGAGTGACTGTATATGTTAACCACATGCTAAAAGGATTAATCCTGGAAAATATGTTAACACACTGTATGGTCACACAGTAATCATATTTCAGTTTATCTTATCTTGTAACACGAACTGTATATAGAGCAGTGGTGCAGAACTTGATACACATCAAGGGTCTTTCACCATATAACCGATAACATCTCCCTCCCCTCTCCTCTCCTCGCTGAACTCACCCAGTCTCCCCCCACCTCTCTCTCACGATCTCCCCCCACCTTTCTCTCACCCACCGTCTCTCCCCACCCACCCACCTCGTCTCTCCCCACCCACCCACCCACCTCGTCTCTCCCCACCCACCCACCCACCTCGTCTCTCCCCACCCACCCACCTCGTCTCTCCCCACCCACCCACCTCGTCTCTCCCCACCCACCCACCTCCTCTCTCTCTCACCCACCTCCTCTCTCTCTCACCCACCTCCTCTCTCTCTCACCCACCTCCTCTCTCTCTCACCCACCTCCTCTCTCTCTCACCCACCTCCTCTCTCTCTCACCCACCTCTCTCTCTCACCCACCTCTCTCTCTCACCCACCTCTCTCTCTCTTTTTAAATGTGTTTTGTAATCCATCTTAAAATTGTAGATCCCAAGTTTATATTGGTTGTTTAAATGCTGGTTTTATCCTATCGATTGCTTTCATGAACCTTACCTGGTGTTGCGTCAATGGAGTGCCATCCAATTATCACAGTAATGCCCCTAATGCTGAACTCTGTACCTTTAAGGAACTTTTGATCAAGCCATTTGCCATTCTGGATTGAAGAAAATCCATAATTAATGGTATTGAAGATTTGTGGAGATCCGTGTGCCTTTCCTGGCAAAATACAAATAATGCTCTCCATGCTCTCCAATATGCCTTAGATGTAGACGGCTTTCTTGATTTGAAAAGGGTATTCAAGTTTTTGGACTTTTCTAATATTCACCACCTTCATCAAGTAGCTTTTACTTAATAAAACGTTCTTCTCAGCAGCCAGGCCTTTAGCGCCAAACTTGCCAACTCCGGATGCAAGACTGGTGCTTGAGAGAGAAGATTCGGGATTAATGGAAGTTTCCGAGGGGGTGCAACAGCAACATTTCATTTTTCAGTAGGTTGGATACTAGGATCTCCATGGTCGATGGGGTGCTATCAGAATTACCATTGCTCTGCTTTCCTTTATTTTTCCGAGCACTTGTGGCATCATTTGTACGGGATGAAAATACGTTAGCTTGAACTTCCACTGGAATGACAGCGTGTACCTTCTCCAAACCGATCCTTCATGGAACTTGGTGAACAATCTGGCTAATATCGTGGCACCTCCTTGTTTCCTACATAGGCTACCAGCGCCTTGTTGTCAGAGATTATAATAATGGTTTTCTGGTTAAAAACTGAATGACTTAAATCACTGAATGCTGACCAGCCATCTTGGTCCATAAACACCTGAGTGTAGTCACGAACCGGACAGAATCTTGTCTGTAAAGACTGATTCAGTATATTCCGTCTAGTGGCACCACTGCTGAAAGATTGGATTACTGTACTCACTAGTTGAGGGAATATTCCCTCTAGGATTGTTAACATTCTGGTCTCAGGTTTTCAAAAATGTATTTGGAAAAAGGACAAGTGTAATCTTGCCCATCGTACGGAGTCTACTGGCGCGGACATGAAGACCTGGAGCCACATACAGTTTCCAGCGGTGATGAATTCTGACTTTGTGCCTATGCGAATGCAGCCAATGTTTGCATTATTTGGAGCAATAAGAGAGCTTTGTTAAAGAGCACAAGATCTTGTAAAGGGATTGTCTGAGTTTTTGCCAGTTTACAATCCATCCACGTTGCTGTAACACTTGAAAGACCGACCTTATCTACAGATGTTCGCACTGCCGGGGTAAGTCGTGAAATCCGGACTGTAGCATCTCTTTAGAAATCTCTTTATGGGGGTCCCATTCTAAAGAACAACCCCCCAACCCCGACAGGCAGCTGCGGCTCTTAATGTCCCCGGAGCCACTTGATTTAGCATTTGATGCTGCCGTCCCTGGGACCGCAAGTCTGACTACATGTTGCTGGGTTATGACTATGCTTTTATAAGCCTATCGTTCAGATATGGAAAGACTTCTTAGATGTGCTGTTACTACCACACACCTCTGTGAAGGTTCTGGGTGGACTGGGGAGGCCGAATGGTAGTATCCTGCATTCGAATTGTTGCTTTCCAACTGCGAAACATAGGAAGCGTTGACTGGCATATTGGAATATGTAGATATGTGTCCCTTATGCCAAAGGCTGCACGAAATATCTACTGCCGATTTCTTTAATTCTTTAGTTTACTCAATTTTAAAGTATTTTATATTCAATTATTTGTTGAGGTATTGGATGATTGAGAATAGCTTTGAACCCTCTGTTGACTTTCAGCACCAAACTTATACCCCATGACCTCTTTAAATCAGAAGTCACAGGTATAATGGCTCTTTTCTTCTTTAGCACATTTATATTTACTTTTAATGCTTGACATTCTACAGGATCATTTGGTATACTTTAACAAATGAATTTCTTTGGGTAGTATGGTCACATTCTGAATGAAGGTTATGATCGAATGAACACTAATCTGATGTTGTACGAGTCCAGACTTCTCAAAAGACGGCTACCCTGACCCCTATAATACCTGGTGAAGTGTGAACCCCAACAGCCTCAGGATGAAAATCCCATTGAAGAGGAAGGACATTCCCAGCTTTGTTAGTCATGAAAAAAAGAGAAGAGGATTGTAAGAGACGTGTGCAGAGGTACATATAATGGAGACCGATTTGGGTGCAATTATATCTTGGCTTTATTGAGCTTGTTCCTTTATCCAGGCAAAACATACAAAAACAACAAAATAACAAACTCCTATCCCTTTATAAGGGCTAACTTACTTCCCCAGACCCTATCTGTAGGACTTGAGGGATATTCCTAATACCAGCTTATCACCCCAAAGTCTCAGGAGGTACCTTAAGCAGGTGGCCCTCCATGTCAGTCTCTGGCAGGTTCCTGGGTCCTCTGTGTCCAGGAAATATAGGTGTCTGGGTGTCTGGATCTCAGCACAGCCTTTGTGCTGACTTCTCTGCTCTCCTTCTGTCAGCCCAAATGTGAGCTAAGGAATCTCTCTCCTGTTTCTCACATCAGGCTTTTTACAGAGCTCTCATTAGTCCAGGTGGAGATTCTCTCTCTGTTGGATTCTCAGTTCTCTGAGCCTGCTTTATTTAAACAGGGAGAAGACCCTGTTACAAGGATGAATAAGCCCAAGGGTGGCTGTTCTTTTCCGAGGTTGGTATTTAAGAGGTATTCTTTAACTTCTTGCGGATGGAAAATATTGTCCCTCTTTATTTACCCTGCGATGGGAGCTACTTATCAGAATGTGACCCAATTCTTCTCCAGTGTTTCACCTTGCCACAGAAGAGCATTCACTTCCATGCCACCATCTTTTGTTCATCAGTCATACGATACTCTCTTGTATGATCCCTCTTCGGTCATGTGATCGCTAGTGTACTGAAGAGTAGGTCCTCAGAGCTGAAGTCACGATCTGCACTAGAAACGAGCAACACGTCCATGATGTTGGAGCAGCGTCTTAGTGCTACTTAATATGATGTTACCCCAATGCCAATGGGGCACTCAACGGATTAACTCTTTTGCTGCCAGAGGGGCCTGCCACACATCTGTCAGGCCCCTTCCGGCAGCAAAAGGGTTAAATCGCTTGGAAAATGCACTGCCATGCAGGCCCCAGTCTGGCGCCGAAGGCGTGAGTCCACGCACCCTTCAGAAAAGCCTTTTAAATCAGCATCAAGTTTGTGTGGGCTGAAAAACATCTGAATTGGCAGCAGAGAGATGAAAGGCTCCCTGTGCCAACATCAATCCGCTTTTAAAACAATACCAGCAGCACAGCATTACAGAGCTCAATGACACCTCCAGGAGCAAATCAGTTCACAGTGCTCTTTATCTTATTAGAACCGCAGCCGAATTGCTGTTTTTAACACAATTTCACTGCCAGAGGGGCCATGTAAGGAATGGCCTAGTCCAAAGGGTGAAGACGCTTTCCCTGAGTGGGTTACTTGCTGTGCTTGTAAACAGGAGAGAAAAGAATGCCTATTGCAAGCACTCTGCCCCTATTAATGAAATAATAATATATAATGTTTTAATGTGAATTAATTACCGAAAGAGAGAAAACTTTTTCTCGCTTTCGTTAATTAATTCACAATAAAACATTATATATTATTATTTAATTAGTAGAGGCATAGTGCTTGCAATAGGGATTCTTTTCTCTCCTGTTTACAAGTATAGTGCACATTCCCTCGCACCCCTCTAGTACGTATTTAATTACTTTGTAAGCTGAGCGGAGGCCTCCCTCCATGTAAAAAGTTCACTGGCTGTGCACTTCTTACACGGGCTGTGATTATACCAAAAGCGGCTGGCAGCGCCGCTCAAAATCAGATTGCTACAATACAATGAAAGTTTAGTTACCAAGCGCGGCACGCGCGCACAGACACGAACTGCAGGGCGGCAGACCAGGGAACAGACCTGGGATTTTGTTTTCTGCAGGCGACAGCCGCGTCACGTGAGCGGTTCAGCCAATGAGGGCGATCCGCTCCCGGCCACGCCTCCCTGTCTCCTCCGGCTGCTTCCTGCCTTCAGTGCACATGTTGCTCGGCGGCGTCAAAACTATGACGTCACCAGATGGCGAACACGAATCAAAGCCTGAGCCCAGATATGGCTGCACACACTAAAATTAAGGCTAAACTATGGAACAGGGGAGATCCAAGTGAAAAATTTAAATGTAGGCCACATCCTTAACATTTAACACTTCTACTCTTCTTGTTATTTATTTTTTTAAATATTTTTTTTGTTGTTTTGTAACCTTAGAGTTATAGCGTACGGACATTGTGACCAATTAAAAAACAAAACAAAAGCAGAACAGCAGTTTTGCCATTTTGGTTCTGTCATTCATTGTAAAGGACGTTCGAGGTATCATAATAAATTCATTTCACAGAACTATTCACTTTCCCTGGATAACCCGCAGACAATGTAATATTACCCTTCTGCAAAAATGCCTCTAATATTGGCGATTAAAAAAAAATCCTTCTCAAAGGAGAACTTCACATCGAAATAATACGCTTTTCAAAACCGTCATCCCGCTCAATGGTGTCTGTCACAGCAATTGTCATAAGTGACATCACAGGAATCCTAGAGGTATATTAGTATTTTATCTAGGAGTGTTAGGACTTTGGCCAAAGGGTTAAACTAAATGACCCTTTTTCAAGAGAATATATAAGTATTTTTGTCATGTTGGATGTAGCATTGGGCTTCTCTGTCGTCTGTTGTATACATATGCCACGCTCAATAGCTCTCCTTTTTGACACTTATATACATATATATTTTGTGGGGGCTCAGGGTGTCACAGTAACTTGTAATAGGATATAATATACACAAAATATCTGGGTTGAATTGAACACGACTTAGATATAATAAATATAGTTTATTCCTTAAAGAAGGAGAACACACAAGATGATACAAATAACAGACAAGAAATAGCACTTACTTAGGGCTTGGACAATGAAGCAATCAGGTACAGGATTGGCAATTCATTCAGCAATACAGGATACAAATGAAGACATCACGAAAGACACTGGGTATAGGGCTTACATTCGTTTAAATGGAGTTTCAGCCCCATACCCTAACCTTGGGCGCCTGAAAGTCTACCAGACTTGTATCTGGTTAGGAAACCCTTTTGTCTGTAAGTGTGAATTATGGCACTTACAGACCAAACAGGCTCTGCGTTTCTCCGCCTTATTGTACACAATAAGAGTGGTCAAGTCTTTCATCAGGGGGGCAGTTGTAGACAAAGAGTCGCCCTCCTGAACATTAACATAAAGCAGAACCAGTAACTTTCCCGAGCTTTTATACTAGCCTTGCAAAACAGTATATTCTTTAATATCTACACTTATTAAAATAATCCGTTCTGTGGGTCTGAGCGGGCTGAAATTTGCCAGGTCCTCATGCCGGAGGACCTTTGCCATAGTGGCCAAATATCAGCCTTCCACGACCCCCAAAACCGGAGATACAAAAAACAAGTTAAAATCACCTGTTAACTTTAATGCAGGATTCTCAGCTATAAGCTAAAAGAAATCACTGCATTTCACTCTTCCATTGAAATCAATGGGCTCCGCCGCTATAGGCTTTCAATGGAGCAACTCCGCCATTGAAGTCAATGGGGAAATCACAATTTTCACATTTGCCCATACCAGGGGGTGGCCAAATGGGGTGTAACCCCTTTAATACCGGGCCAACCCCCCCCTCCCATGACACAGGGGTTCCCAAAAAGAGCTTTCTGGGGTTTTGTGTGTTTTGTTAACATCACAGGAAGGGACTGTTGCACAGCACACCAATACAGAACAATGAGCAAGGAGACACACAAGAAAACCATGACGTCAAATACTTGGGATGATTCAATGGTGTTCTATTACTGATATTAAGATCTTTTTTGACCTGCAGTATATTAGACACGCCGCATGCCTGCTGTCCACATGTCTGCTGCACCCAGATTAAGATACTCTGTAATCTGAATGTTTTCACTGTATGATTAAAATATAAATAAAAAGGACTAAGTATCAATAAAATGTAGTTATTCATAATTTAACTTATTTTAAACCAAGCTGTAGTACAGGAGTATCCAACTCCAGTCCTCAATGGCCAACACCATTTACCATGTTGTAAATGAGATTAATAAAAATAGTAGTAGCACTCCTCGTTTGTCAATAAAAACGTTAGTGGTATGTTTTGGTTGTTGTAATAAAAATAGCGGGAGATAGTAAGTATTTGAATCAACCTGGTACTTCAGGAGTTAATGTGGCTACAGTTTGACTAAAAAATACAAAGAAATTGTTTTTATGACAAATCAAGCCACTTCCTGTGTCTTTGTTTATCTTCAAAGAAGACTTAATTTGGGGGTCATCAGTGAGGGCCTACTAAAAGTGAAAAATTTACAGTTTAGCAGGCTGTGGACGATCGCCAGATCCTGGGCTGTCAGCCTCAGAGAAAACTGACATTCTTGATTGATCACTTGTGCATCACAGAGAGAGGTGACAAACAGGTCACCACTTAGTGGGAGGACTTTATAAAATATAAGAAATGATGGGCCTGACTGCAATCCATAAGAGTAACAAAACTAACTAAAAAAAACTCTCTACCAGCGCTTGATCCAAGTGATAGACTAATTGGTGTGATAACAACAATTGTGTGATTACAATGTGATTACATATGCAGCCAAGGGGGGCAAAAAACAATGGATTGTTCAAATCCAATACCATACAAATACAAATACAAAAAATGTCCCCGGCGCAAAGTGTGGTGATGATAATTACAGTACCATATCGAAAGACAGTCCTGTTTGAAAAGTCAGTCCTGGTAGTAGAATGATTCATCAACAATGTGAGGTAGATTTTCCTCTAGGCGTGTTCCCTTATGTTGTCTGCAATGACAGATAAAGAAAACACACCATTGCGCAGTATACAGACTCAATTGCCCCAACCTGAAGAGGAAAATCCCTACTTACAGGATATTTTCTTGTTCATTCGGGGGAGAGAATCTGTTCTTTAGCTCTTTTCCTCCACCTTGATCTCCACGGGCCCCTCGTGGTTCCTAAGGTGGCTCTCTTCAACTCGGTCCGAGGTCTGTGTGGACTGGTAGTCTGATGTAAAAAGTCTGCCTCGTGCAAGACACCACAACGGCCGTTGTGAGTGCCCGCGAGTTATTATTAGATCTTCTCTGCAGTCTCTGCTCCTAGGAGGGGGATTTAACGTGCAGCAGCTCTGACACCTTGCTCTTCTCCTGTCCTCCGCGTGGCAGTGAATGACACATTCACTGCCACGCGGAGGACAGGAGAAGAGCAAGGTTGGGGCAATTGAGTCTGTATACTGCGCAATGGTGTGTTTTCTTTATCTGTCATTGCAGACAACATAAGGGAACACGCCTAGAGGAAAATCTACCTCACATTGTTGATGAATCATTCTACTACCAGGACTGACTTTTCAAACAGGACTGTCTTTCGATATAGTACTGTAATTATCATCACCACACTTTGCGCCGGGGACATTTTTTGTATTTGCATAAGAGTAACAAATGGATATATGTCACTGTTGCGGTTAGACAAATCAAATCATACCACATACTGCATGGGTAAGAGGTGCAAAAGACAGAAAACAGTTTCTCCTGCGAAAATAGACGATAGGCTATTAAATTAGATGCAGGCATGCATGTGGAGAAAACAGGCACAACCGTGAAGATGGTGTATGTCTACGTATTAGAGAAATAGTTATGAGTGTATTTATATATTTAGTCAGACTTTTAAACCTGGCAAAAAAAAAAAGGAGTTTTTCTTTTAAGTCGTAAAACTGTTAACCCAAGAGCTGATTTACGAGAGGGGTGGGTTTATGGTGTTCTAAAAGGGGAAAAAATAGTACATAAGTCTCACCAAGGTAATATGAAAATCAGAAATCAACAAGAGGTGTGTTTTAGGATCAGACACCTGAGTTCTGCTCTTTCCTATACCAGTGACCTCTCTGGGAAAAAAAACTATGACATATGGTAACATACTGTATAGGGATTTTGTTTATATTTTATTATTTTATTTTAAGAAACTGGTCTGCACTGTATATTCTTGTAATATTTTTTTCATGTAACCTTAGCACTGTATTTTTATATATATTAAAACAAAACTAATAAGTGATGTTTTGGACTCTGTTGCATGCTTTGTATAGAGTAAAATACATTTTTCGGACACATTTTGCTACAACAGATGTGTGTGTTAAATGCAGAATGTTTTCTTTAAATTAACAGGGACCTTAGACCCTGACATATAGATTTTATTTGCATATTTCTTGGGTGGTGGCAGCGTATAGATATGACTGCAATTGAGTAAGGGTAAATATTAATTCATTGAAAGTACCTCGCACAGGAGAAAAGAGAGTTGGCTAGAGTAGCCATGTATAGTAACTGTACTTGCATAGGTAAGTCACATGCTCACAAGTGTGCTGCTCATGACAGGTGGTATATTGGGACTGATTGAGGGGAGATATTGTTCATTTGAGGGACCTTTGCGGCAGGTGAAAGGTGGGTCAGCTAGATAGCTGTGTATTAACCATTGTCCCATATGCTGGTCACGGGCTCACAGGTGTGCCGTACGTGATACCTACACAATCACAAGTGCCACGGAGCAAACAGGGTCTGGTGTAACGGCAAATACAATGTGTTTTGTATCCTATAATAGCTCTGTTATTTATACTAGTGAATGATGGCTGTTAACTTGGTTTCTATTAATATTAAGGAGTTAAAATCCCCTTTTAAGAGATCTTCAGTGGTGTTAAAGCAAAATTCAAGAAACATGTTTTATTAGGAACATCCATTCGAATCTACTGAGCCATCATTTTCTCCAAGCCTTTTTTGGAGCCTTAGGTTTTAAAGGAATATATTTTAGCCGTGTGTATTAACCCTGGTTGCATATCTTAGTCATGCAACTAACAGATTGTGACAGATTGATATAGGGACAAACTGCAAAGCTCATTTTTTTTAAGTGAGTTTAACCTTAATGTGTAAAAAAAAAAAAAAAAAAAAATACAACATTGGAAAGGGCTTACCACAGCATCCAAGAACTCAATGCACCTTTTCAGCTCTGGTCTGGTATCGCAAAACTGTCTGAAGAGTAGTCTTCCTATTGGCTGCTTCTCGCCGAGATTTCTGTAGTCTCTTTCTAGGTGAATAGAGCATGAAAAAGATATTAGCAGAGAAAGTGCCAGCGTTCCATTACTGAGTGTATCACATACAGTGCTCCTCATTAGGACGAGAATGTTTAATCATCGCTACCATCCAGCTGGGTACCAGAACACACAGGGAGGGTGACCTTTAGCTTATTTTATCTATAATTTACTGCTTTCAATCATCGCGGTTAGATTCTGAAATCCGTTAAAGGTTACTCGGAATGACCTGCCCAGTGAGTCATCATGGGGAGCATATTTAGATTTACTTAACAGGTCAGTAATGCGGATCTTACATTAGTAAACAAAATCGTGTTTTTTTGTTTTTTTTTCAATGGAGCAGCACCATTTTTTTTATAATAGTATAAACAGAACATATGACTGATTGTGCCGTATTTTACATTAAATATTTAATTTATATATTCAATAGTACGTGTTTTACTAATAATAATGGTAGTCTAGCAATTAGGGTTGCAAGGTGTCCGGTATTGAACCGGACAGTCCAGCAAAAAATAAGTCCACATGTATGTGTCTGGTATCACCTCTCTGGACATAGTGACCTGACTGGCTTGGGGGCCACTGGAGTTCCCTGAGCAGAGAGAGAATGGGGCTGTTTGGGGGCTGGGCAGATTGCTCCATCCCTATTGGCTGCTGCTGGGTAATGCAGCCAATCAGGAGGTGGTTTCAGGAGTCTGGGAGTGGGCCAAGGAGAGGATGAAACAGCATGGAGTGGCGAGAGGGGCTTGTGTGTGTGTCTTGAGCGTATCACACTTTTTACCATTGTGTTCAGTATTTTTGTAGAAGCCACCTACTAGCAATGAGGAGGGAGAATCCCAAATGTAGCACCGTGTAACCTTGGGTAATTCTCTTTATCTCCTTGTGTATCAAACACATATTATAAGATCTACAGGGGGATAGAAGATGGCAAATTGCTAGCCCATAAAATATAAAGTAAGGTAGAAGCTATACTCTAATAGCTAACCAGTGGTTACAACAAACACAACCCTCACCCCCCATTAACCACTTTTGAAAAGCTCTGGCTTATAGGGACTGACACACTGGGACTCACATCGCAAATATACAGTGAAGTGATCGGTTCTGGCCCTAAAGTAACCCACAAGTTAGAATATATGACAAAATGGGAAGCAGACCTTGGCGAGGTCTAGGAGCAGGAGGAAGGGACCCGGATTGTTACAGCAGCTGCTAAAAGCTCAATTTGCACGACATTAAAGGAGAATGCATATAAGGTGTTGATGAGATGGTATCTCACCCCCAATCAAATTATCGAATTTTATACCAGGTTACTCCCCATTGTGCAGAGCCCGCAGATCTGTTGCCCATGCTGTGGTCTTGGCCTCGCATTGCCTCAATCTGGGAAAAAATTCAAATTGGCTACAGAGGATCTTAGAACTCACAATCCCCCTAGACCCATGGCTATTCCTTCTGAATAGACCATTACCGGGCCTAGCCAAAGCTGAACTCAAACTGGTTGCTCATTTCGCAACAGCAACAAGGTGTGAAATCGCAGCATTATGGAAACAGAACAAAATTTCATCAATCCTTAAAATTCGGAATAGAAGTTGGTTCATATGCCAAATGAAAAAAATTGACGAGTTTAGTCAACGACATTGGCGAAAATTTTCGAAAAGTCTGGACGCCATGGTTGGCTCAGACAGATATCCCAGGGGTACAGATTTCCACAATTCTGCTTTGATAGTTTTGGATGCGTTCTCCTCTGATGACGGAGCAGAGTCAGGGACATTACGAGTCACCGAGATTGTTAGAGTTAAGAGAAATTCTATCTCGCACGAGTACGGAGCATAGAACGGTTAATCAAATTCGCATACAACTAGCTCAGATATAGGATGATAGTAAAGCAACTTCATCGAAGGGAACAGACCCCTCCGCTCCCTCACATTCCCCCCTTAATCTGTATTTTCTTTCTTTCTTTCTTTCTCTTTGACATTGTTATCAACTACGATTGGCATTGGTAACATCACTGTAACAATGGATGTATGCTATGTTTATGTCATGCTTTGAAAACCAATAAAAATCTAAGCAAGCTTTCAGAACTACAAGGGTCTCTTCTTCAGGCTGATTTTTTCCAAATCTTTTTACCAGATACAAATAACCCTGAAGAAGGGATCTTCTTAGTGGAAAGCTTGCACTCTAATAAACGACTAAATCGCCATTTCCTGTATCACTTCTATCATACTTTTGTTCTGTCAAGATGTACGGGAAATAGAATATTCTCAGCTGCAATAGATCATCTAAAAGCCAAACTATCTACCATTATGTAAGAGAGAAAAGATGGCGGTGCACAGTTGAAAAAAAACAAAAAACTATTTGCTGGAGAGCCAAAAAAATTATATTCAAAGATTTTAATGAACATATACAAACGGAGGACCGCAAGAGATTCCAACGCATTTCACGCTACACCAGCACTTTGTCAATGAGCTACCATTATGTTCTCGCCTGCAAAACGTACACCATTTTTTTGTAGCACTCCGGGGAGATATGCTTACGACTTTTAGGTTGTGAGAAAACTGTAAATGTTACCACTTTCTTTTCTTCAGTGTCTTGACTCAATTTGTAATGTCATTGGAACACATGTATACTGCAAATGTCACCAATGAAGAAAGACTCCAGCTCAGCAAGGGTTTAGTGACCATATATGTTACATCATTGATGTGCCAAAGCCACAAAACAAGTGCAGAAGAGGAGAAAGCATGGTCTTGTGGTTAGGTCGTTGGTGGTCAAGGGTCCCAACAGAAAACCTGAGTGATCTAAAACAAAATCAATTTATGCATCTAGTATTAATCATAAAAATAATATTGATGTAGTAAGGTTCAAATCCCTGGGCCAACATCATGTGACTTTGAGCAAGTCACTGTTTTTTCCTTTTGGGTTGAACACCAAATTTAAATACACTGGACTTCATTACCGCAGTACTTTATATATTATTGCAAAGAGGTAATGTATCATATATAAAGTACTGCTGTAATGAAGACAAACACAGTGTTATTGAAGGTTCAATGAATCCAAAACTATTTGTGAGATGGATACAGAAATGCAAAGTATTACAAAAAGATTAGTCATTTTCTTTTCTCCCATTTATACTTAAAAGTTATGTGATCGGCACCAAATCAACACCATTATTTCCTACCGCACAGAGTTTACAATCTGTATGCGTTTGGTGCCTGAGCTACTGGGAGAGAAAGTGACTTGGTTTAGTATTACAGAGAAAGGCCAATGTATTTGAATGGCTATTACCCAATCCAAATCCATTATTCTCATCACTAGAAAAGTTATTCTCTTTAAATGTTTATGATGCCGCCTATACACAAGTCCTGTATTGTTCTCTACGCTACATAGTCTTCGTATCTAGTGTAGCAGAGTCCCCTTAACTCTGTTGAGGGGGAATTGCTGGGTTGCCCGCCGAAGCTCCAAACGAGTGGGGAGAGGTGGCGGCGGCCGTTTCGGACTGCTGCGCATGTGCAGTTGCGATCGGAGCAGCAGCCATCTTGGAATGGCTTCAAAAGCCAATAAGAGACTACAATTCCCAGAGTACTTTGCGGGAATATCGCGGTGGCCATCTTGGACTGTCTCCGCATAGCCTGAAGCGGGACTACGAGTCCCAGAATCCTCAGGGGGGAGGGAGATCAGGTGTGCTGTTCCAGCCAATGGGATTGAAGCAGCCTTAAAGAGACAGGATATCCTTTGGGACAAGGAGCCAGCGTGTTCAGTCGAGGCGGAGGCAGCAACCTGGAAGGTAGAATGTGCTCCCATGGATTAGGCCTAGATCGTGCCCCCTCAGCCCCAGCTAACCCCTGAACCACCCCAGTGGAGTGTTGCAGGGAAGGCTCCAGATAGGGACTCTTCCCCTTTAGTACTCTAGTAGTATTGCTGCACTGGTGACTGGACTGCCACGCGACACACTGCGGCCTGGGACATTGTGTGAGACCCTCCGGCTGGAGCTCACACTGAGAGGAGGATCAGGACTCTTAGGAGAGAGGAGATTTGTGTGGCAGGCCCCGCAACGTGGGACCCGCTCCAACCCATCGCACCAAGCAGCACCTGGGTACTGTAGTACCCAGGCAGGTACCCAACGTGCAGCTACATCTACAGGAGGTAACGCTACCTCACATTTAGGTGGGATTGCTGGGACAGGACACCTGGGGGTATTGGTGCCACGGCATCCTCAATACTTTGG